>NC_060268.1:105560878-105565691 GCF_021613505.1 Equus quagga | reverse complement strand
TTTAGTAGCGGGACATAAGACTAGGCAGTCTCACACCCATCTCCTGATAGCCTCATGCCCGCTGCCTTTTTGCTGGACTCAGCAGTGGGTTTCAGTATATCATACTGCTTTTGGTCATGTTGCCCAGCGTTGGGAGCATCTCCTCGTCGTCACATCGGTGTGTCAGCGCCCAGTGTTGGCGCTCCTCTTTGTACCCTTTCTACCCAGGAGCCTGCCAACCAGAGATTTGTCTGCTTCCACCGCCAAGGCCTGGCTCAGAGTCGCTGAAACCCACACGGAGCCACAAGTGTCCCCAGGGGGCTCCTCATGACATTGGACTTGACATTTATTTCTGGAATATCATCCCAAAAGAATAGGCAATAAAAGAAAAATAATTATGCTAGACTTGATCACGTTTCAAACTTTTATTTTGTGGACAAACTTTGAGCATTAAATAACGCTGTGAACATAGTGAAGAGACAACCCATGAAATGACAGAAAATTTTTACGCATCATATATATGATAAGGGATTAATATCCAGATGCCATGAATAACAGCTACAATTTAACACGAAAAAAATTAACCACACTATTCAAAAGTGTGGAAAGGGCTTAAATAGAAATTTCTCCCAGTAGGATTATCAGATCACCAATAAGTAGGTGAAAAGAGGCTTAACATTAGTAAGCACTAGGGAAATGCAAGTCAAAACCGCAGTTAGATACCCCTCATACCCCTTAAAATGGCTATTATCAAAACCACATAAAATAACAATGTTGGTTAGGATCCGGAGAATTCAGAACACTTGTGCATTGCTGGTGGAAATGTAAAATGTTACAGCCACTGTGGAAAATAGTACGGCGATTTCTCAAAAAATTAAACATCCAATTGTCATATGATCCAGCCATTCTACTTATGGGTACACACGAAAAAATAAAAATAAAAGCAGTGACTTAAACATATACTTTACAGCAACATTTATTTTACACCAATGTTCGTGGCAGCATTATTCACTATAGGCAAAAGTTGGAAATAACCCAAGGCTTCATCAGTGGATAAATGGATAAACAAAATGTGCTACATACAATGGAATATTATTCAGCCTTAAAAAGAAATCAAATTAGAAATCATATAATACGGATGAAACATGTACAACTTTATGCCAAGTGAAATAAACCAGACAGAAAAGGACAAATATTGTATGATTCACATATACAAGCTACCTAGAGTAGTCAAATTCATGATGACAAAAAATAAATTGGTGGCTGCAGATAGCAGGGAATGGAGAATTAATGTTTCATGGGCACAGAGTTTCAGTTTGGGAAGATGAGAAAGTTCTGGAGATGGAAAGTGTGACAGTAGCAAAACATTATGATGTACTTAACGCTGCTGAACTGTACGCCTAAAAATCACTTAAATGGGAGTGAATTTTATGTTATACACATTTACCACAATAAAAAACACTTTTCTAAAATACAATTACTAGAAAACTGAATGAAATAAAGAAAAAAGATACATTTATTTTATGTATTTCTACCACAATAATTAAAAGAACCTATATCCAGAAAAACTACCTTTCAAAGATGAAGATGAAATAATGACATTCCCAGATGACTATAATTGAGAGAATTCTTTGCCAGCAGGCCAACCTTAAAAGAAACACTAAAGAAACTCTTCAGCATGAAGCAAGTAACATCAGAGAATAATCTGAACCCACTCAGAAAAACAAAGACGACCAGTAAGTGTAATAATACAGGTAATTATAAAAGACAGTACACTTCATGACAATTGTATGTTTTCTTCTTTTCTTCTCTTAACTGATTTAAATGGCAATTGCATATATATATAATTGTATTTGATGGTCTTATATACAAATGCAATGTATTTTACACTAACAGCACAAAGGATGTTGGCAGGAGAAAACCTATATTGGAGCAAAGAAACGACACCAGATGCAATTCAAATCTACAAAGGAAGTGAAGAAAGCCAGAAATAATAAATAAGAAGGTTAACATAACAAATTCTATAAATATATACATACTCTTCTTTCTTCTCTCAACTTCTTTAAAAGATATAAAACTGGGGCCAGCCAGTGGTTAGTAGTTAAGTTCACATGTTCTGCTTTGGTGGCCGGGAGTTCACTGCTAGGGATCCAGGGCGCAGACCTACATATGCCATATCAAGCCATGCTGTGGCAGGAGTCCCACACATGAATCCGACAAAGATGGGCACAGATGTTAGCTCAGGGCTAGTCTTCGACACACACAAAAAAGAAAAAATGAAAGTAATGATTATAACAATATATTGTCAGGTTTATAATACATATATTGCAAAGGCATAATATATATAACAGAAATAAGACAAAAGAGGGAAAGGGAATAGGCCTATGTGGGAGTAATTTTCTATATCACCCTAGAATTAAATTTGCATAAATCTGAAGTAGATTCTAATAGGTGAAACTTATATTATAAACCCTACAGCAATCACTAGGAAAATAACTCATAATATAGCAAAAAATCATTAACAGAATTAAAATGTTACATTAGAAAACATTCACTTAACGGAAAAGAAAACAGTGTAGGAGAAACAGGAAAAAAAAAAAGACATAAGACTTATAGAAAATAAGGAGTAAAATGGCAGCCATAAATCCAATCCAGTGATGGTGCTGGGGAATTCAAAAATATGTGGAACTTAAACAATACATTCCTAAATAACCAATAGGTCAAAGAAGAAATCACAAGGGAAATCAGAAAATGCCTTGAGATGAAAATGATACATCATACCAAAAATTATGAGATGCAGCCAAAGCACTACATAGAGGGAATTTTAGAGCTGTAAACACTAATATTAAAAACGAAGAAAAATCTCAAATAAATAAACTAAACTTCACCTTAAGGCACTATCAAAAGAAGAGAAAGATAACTTAAAACAACAGAAGGAAGGAAATAAGAGCAAAATGGACAAGAATGAAACAGAGGATGAAAATTGATAGGGAAAATCAATTAAACCAAAAGTTGGTCTTTGAAAAGATGAACACAACTGAGAAACTTCAGCTAAAATAATGAGAGCGAGATTGACCATTGAGGGGTTGGGGGAGAGACAAGACGCAGGTGTCTAAAATCAGGAAGGAAAGAGGGACATCAGCACTGTTCTGACAAAAATAAGAATGATTATAAGGAAATTCCATGAACAACTGCATGCCAACGAATTGCATAACTTAGAGAAATGAACAAATTCCTGGAAAAACCCAAGCCGCCAAAACTGACTTAAGAAGCAATAGACAATCTGAATAGACCTATAACAAGTGAAAAGATTGAATCAAGAATCAAAAAACTACCGACAAAGAAAAGCCCAACCCAGAAGCCTTCACCACTGGCTACTACCAAACATTCAAGGAAGTATTAATGCCAATTCTTAACAAACTTTCCCAAAAAGTAGAAGTGAGGGAACATTTCACAACCCATTTTATGAGGCTGGTTTTACCCTGAAACCAAACCAGAAAAAGACATAATAAGAAAACTAAAGGTCAATATCTCTTAGGAATACAGTCACAAATAGTCTCAGAAAAAATACTGACACTGAACAGAGCAAGTTTAAAAACAACAGTGGTATACACCACGACCAAATAGGCTTTGGAAGGACAGCTTCACTGAAAATCAGTAAAGTAACATTCCATATTAATCGAATATGGGAGAAAAAATGATGTCTCAATTGATGTCAGAAACAAAGCATTTAAGAAACTCCAAACACATTATCATGGTAAAAACACTAAGAAAACAACAGGAATAAAAGGAACTTTCTCAATTTGGTAAAGGGCACCTATGAAAATACCACAGCTAACATTAAACTTAATTATGAAAGGCTAGATGCTTACCCCTTAAGTCAGAAACAAGAAAGGATGCCTGCTTTCATCACTTCCATTCAACCTTGTACTGGAGGTTTTGGCAAAGGCAATTGGGCAAGAAAAAGAAAGCAAAGGCATCTAGACAGATGAATAAGAAGTAAAACTATCTCTAGTCTCAGTGACATAGTCTTGCATAAAAGGAATACATGCACACATACACACAAACCCGCACACACACTCACATGCAAAGTAATTAGAATTATCCAATGAGTTTGGCAACTTTGTAGGTTATAAAATTAAAATACATAGATCAAATGTTTTTCTATACACTAGCAATGAGCGAACTGAAAATTAAATCAAAACGATTCCATTTACAGTAGCATCAAAAAGAATAAAATACCTAGAAATAAACATAACCAGGGAGGTGAAAGACATGTACTCTGAAAACTATGAGATAATGATGAAAGAAATTAAAGACACAAAAAAATGGAAAGATACTCCATATCCTTGGATTGGAAGATTTCATATTGTGAAAATGTCCATACAGCCCAAAATGATCTACAGAGCCAATGCAGTCCCTATCAACGTTCCAACAGTATTTTTCACAGACATAGAAAAGCAATCCTCAAATTTGTATGGAACCATGAATAGCCTAAACGATCGTGAGAAAGAAGAACAAAGGTGGAGGCATCACACCTCCTGATGTCAAACTATATGACAAAGCTGTAGTAATCAAAACAGTAGGTACTGGCACAAAAATAGACACATAGAACAATGGAACAGAATAGAGAGTCCAAAAATAAACCCACATATATACAGTCAAATACTCTATGACAAGGGTGCCAAGCATACACAATGGGGAAAGAAAAGTCTCTTCAGTAAATGATGTTGGGCAAACTGATATCCACAGCAAGAGAATGAAAGTGGGCCCTTATCCTACACCATTTACAAAATCAACTCAAAATGGATTAAAGACTTAAACACAAGACCTG